>NW_019168528.1:97500-135000 GCF_000001635.26 Mus musculus | reverse complement strand
CTCCAACTTCCTCAAGGACCCATTATCAGCACTCTCCTGGACTCCCCGATTGCCCAATGCCTTGAGTTTGTTCCCTGCCTATGTTTATTTTTACCTCCAGAACCGTGTTATTTATTATCAGGAGTACAAAGGGTGTTTGCCACTAGCCACTCCACCCCTCTCTCCACCAGTTACCTGATGTAAGAGTAGAAAGAAAAATGACCCCAGGTAACATGAGAGTACTTACTATATGGAGTTACATTGTAGTTACTACCCAAGATACTCAGTTAGAGAGCTAGTTAGTTTCTTGAGACAGGGTCTTGATAGCCCAGGCAGCTTCAAACTTACTTTGTAGCAGAGAGTGACCCTGAACTTCTGATCCTCATGGCTCTGCCTGCCAAGCACTGATTACAACCATAAGCCACCCTGGGTGGTGTAGGGGGTGTTGAAGACCAGGGCCTCATGCATTCTTCCAGCTGAACTGGCCAGTTCCTCCATCCCTGCTGCCTTTATTCATCGTGAATGAGAACACAGGCAGAAGATCAAAAGCATTCTATCCTTGTCTTGCTTAAGGTCACACAGACTATGGTGGGCTAAAGACAATGATGAGAGGAGAGGCCTCAGGGATGCAGAGAACAGGAAGATAGCCAGGCCAGCACCTCAGTCCATCCTACATTAGGAGTCAGGACTTCCTCACCTTTCACCTGGAAATGGCCAAAACAACCGGAGAGGACCCTCCCAGCCAAGCCAGCCGCGCCCAGGACAGGAGGGCATGATAGTTCATTTTGAATTCTGTTTTGGGTGGGATTTTTTTTTTCTTTTTGTAAGAGAGAGGGGTGAGTCAGGGACTCATGTAGCCCGGGCTGGGCTCAAAGTCACTATGTAGTCAAGGATGATGGCCCTGTCTTGCTTTCACAGTGCAAGGCATATTGGTGTGTAGCCCTTCACTCAGGTTTGGGATGGGGTTCTTATATAGCAGTAGGAAACCCACACCAGCAGACTTGTTATTCCCATGTAGGGCCATAAGGCTTATGAGGGTGACTTCCCCAAGTCCCACGGGTCCATAGGTAGGGATTAGGAGTCAAGGTTAGAGCTCACATCCCTGCCACTCAAAGATGGAAACAATGAATAACTGTGACAGTGTGCCCTCGGTTACTGATGAAAGTGCAGCAAGGTCTGTGGGACCAGCCGCTGACAAGCAAGGTGGCTCTTCTTATTCCCTAGCACCTGTGTCACGCCGCACACCACAGGAGGACGGGGCACCCGCTTTCCAGCTGTTCCCCGTGAGTCTACATCAGGGGAGCTCAGTGGGTGGGGTGGAACCTAAAAGCTCAGAGTCTGGACACCACTGTGAGTCTGATTTCTCTACAAGGCTTGCAGACGCTTTTTTTTTTCCTTGAAAAATATTTTCTGAGACCTGGAGAGATGGCTCAGCAGTTAGGAGAGCCTGCTGCTCTTCCACTGAGTTTGATTCCCAGCACCCATGACAGGAGGCTCACAGCTGCCTGCAACTGCAGCTCCAGGGATCCAGTGCCCTCTTTCTGCTTCCACGGGTACCTAAACATACATGGCATACACACACACACACACACACACACACACACACACACACACAGGTACGTACATACATACATACATACACACATACATACATACATGTACACTCACACGTACATGCACAATGTGCATGCACACACACACACACACACTTCTTAAAATCTTTTAAAAGGGGAGTGCTCTGAGGTTAACAAGAGAATGTAGATTCAGTTTCTAGCACCACGTGGTGGCTCACAACCATCTGTAAATCCAGTTTCAGGAACCTGAATAGCCTCTTTTGTTCCACGGGTTCATGAACGCACATAGTATACACAAAGCCACCTCACACAGCACACACGAACACACATAGAACCACCTCACACAGCGCACACACACAGCATGTACACACCACACACACACAGACACACATAAAAATAAATAAATATAAATAATTTAAAGTGCGTTCTGGTTTAAAAACTACCAAATGAGCTCATCTGCCGGCCCTCCCAAGATTCACGAGTGGATGAAGTGAATGGATGTGTGGTTTATCCAACTGCTGTGGTTTCTATCTCTGGGGGAGACTTGGGAACAAAAGGGAGGAATCCACAGTGAGAGATGTGGACCTCAGAGGTCCTCTCAGACCTGGCAACCGGTCGGTGTGAGGGAAGATGCTGGAGACAGCTGGCCAGCTGTAAGCGTGAGAAGAGCTGCAGAGGCAGGGGCAAGGAGAAGCTGCCAGGCAAGGAGAAGCTGAGGAGGCAGCCCCCACACAGCCAGGTGCTCACCACAGACATCAGCATGAAACTGGGCATGGTGCTGTGCTTAGGAGGTGCAGACAAGAGGATTTTCTTTTCCCATTTTCTTGTCCGTGCATGCGTGTTTGCATGCAGTGGTCACACATATGTGTGAGATAGAGCATGGACATTTATGGGGGTGTCTTGAAGGCCTAGAGCCAAAACTAGGAAAGGTTACATTTCTATCTTATTCATTGAGGTAGGATCTCTCAAACTCAGAGCCCACTGATGTGGGTAGTTTCAAGAGCCAGCTTGCTTTGGGTCTCCACTTCCCAATGCTGGACTTTTACAGGCAGGTTGGCACACCCACCTGGCATTTCTGTGGGTTCTAGAGATCCAAACTCCATGTCCGCATGCCTGTGTACCTCTGAGTAATCTCATCTTCTCAGCCCCTTACAAGAGGATCTTGAGTTCTAGGCTGTGCCTTAAACTTATGTAAACTAGAAATAATATAGTTCCTACCCCCTAAAACTGTACTGGGGTAAATAAGGTAGGGCAGGGGCACGTGCATCCCAGTGCTTGACACTTGGGGAGTGCTTGACATGTGGTAGCTATGACAACCATTCCATAACCAACCCAGAGGTCCCCAAATGTCTCCTCCATGTATTCCCACATAATGGCACACACAGAATGTGTGCTTAGGGACAGTAAGGGACTATGAAGCAGAATCAGGGGTAGATGAGGCTCAGAGTGTCACACAGGAACATACAACAGCCACCTCATTCCTCCAGGGCCTCCCTGCAACTGGAAATAAGCTAAGAGGCAAAGCTGAGAAAGATCTGGTCAAGCCCAGCTCCTAGAAAGGTGGAGTGTGAATCTGCAACACTCCAGGACCCAGCCCTTAATAAAGATACATCAAGAGAGGTGTCCCTTGAATCTGTGATGATCCTCTGTATAAAACAAAAATCACACTCTAGGGATGTAACACAGCTCATGACGAGAGAGGCCAGACTTGTGAGTGACCTAGGACAGAGCCCTATAGTGGCTGTCATCACGGTCCCTGACCTGAGGTCTAGCAAGGGAGACATTTGAAAAAAACTTTGGTGAGTCTATAGATGGCCAATGACGCGTCCATTCCAAAATGAAGATTTCACTGCCTCCTCAGAGAGGTCACTGCGGGCATTGTCGGGATACCTTTGCAGAGATTTGGGGGTCGGGGATACACTGAGAAGAGTCTGGGAACAAGATGGGAAGGGTCTGAACTGGGGTCCTGGGGTGGTGATTGGGGTTATAAGTCTGAGATGCAGACTGAAGAAACTTAGGGTTCTAGCTATGTCCCCTCTCAGCATACAAAGCCCAGAGATGAGTCAGGAGGACCCCGGGGCTCACAGGTGTCTCTCTGTCCTCTCTGACAGCCCCTGCCAGCTGCCCTGGCGTCCCTGGGTCCCCAGGGTCAGGCCATTACAGGTGAGATTTATCACGGCAGGTGCGCAGCATGACGGTATATTACCCGGGATTATGGACTGTAACAGAATAATCTCCCTAATGTAATTCAAGCTCTCGACATGGCTTATGGCTCCTTAATGTACCTCAGACCGAAGAATTACAGGAACATTCTCCCTCCAGCTCCCCATGTCCCCTCCCTCCCTTCCCTGTCAACCCCTAAATGATTTAGGCAATTGCCTGCAGCCAGATCTCCGCATCCAGTCATAAGTCAGCGCAGCTCAGTAAACATGACAGGCCAGGAGCTTTTCCCAGCTTATCACTTGTCCATAGAAGACTCTCTTTCCTCAAAGCGGAGAACAACCTATGACCCTGGGATGCAGCAAGACATCATCCTGGGATACTCCCCTTGGAAACCAAGGTTTGAGCAAGACCTCCATCCAATACGATATTCCTCTGGGCTTCATGTCCTCCTCTAGACTCAGAAGACAACCCCAGAGCCACAGAACAATGTTACAGCCAGAGAGATTTTAGGATCTAAGTATCTTTGTCTATGAACTGGCCTTGTGAACTCACCCAACCTTGACAGAAGGTCCTTTCCTGAGAATAGACAGTGTTTGGTGTTTATTGAGCATTTACTAACCATGGAGCATTATCCCAAGCACTTTAAAGCATCTATCCATCTAACACCTCCAACAGTGTTTGAGTAGGGACATTCTCCATTTTACTAAAAAAAAAAAAAAAAAAAAAAACTGAGACTCAGACAGGTGACACCAGTGTCACTGATCTATCAAGATGGAAGCTGCCACATGAGTCCAGGCAGTCCGTTCCCAGAGCCTGCATGTGGTAGCCTTCTGATCTATTCAGTGCTAGGCTTTGTCGTGCTGGGAAATTCCCCAACCCCTGATCCCAGAGTTTATTCATTTACCTAGTCCCCACACTCATGTGACAAGGACAGAATGACAACAGTGACCCACGAGCTCACTGGCATGATCAGAACGAGAGCTGGGGTTCCACTAACCAGCAGCCAAAAGAATATTCAGAAGCCCCTTGGCTCAGGCCTGTATGACTTCCCCGGCCCAGACTGTCTTGGCTTCCTCTTCTGCTGCTACATTGAGGCCACACCTTACCTCTTCCCTTTCCTAAAACACAGACCAAGGATTCCTCCATACTTCAAGACCCAAGGAAAGCAGAGGGGAAGTCTCCCCACATTAGGAAGCAGCCGCAGACTAGGGAGAGTTCCTCTTGAAATCAGCTCAGTCCCAACAAGGCGGTTTTCTAGACGGGAGATGCAGCTAGTGAACGCCTTCTGCATACACTACCCCAGTCTCTCTGTAAAGTTCTTTGCAGTCCTGATCACATCCATTGTGCTTAACCTTTGGGGATTTACTGTTTCCAAAATGAGCCAAATTCCATTATAGCGACAAGGACTAAATTCATTGTCCCAGTTCTTAAAAAAAAAAAAAAAAAGAATTTCAGATAAAGTACTTCACGCTAGCAACTATAACACACACATGCATATCTAAGAGACATGGGCAAGCTGCTAAAGTTGGCTGACCTGTGATGGTAGTCATGGACCCAGATGTCAGGGTTCCTGTAATTTATCTGGGAAGACATGTGGGACATACACACACACACTCCCCTTGGATGTCAGTGGCCACTTTGAATCTCTAGATAGGGTCACTTGCACATCCATTGTCTCTCTTGTGCTTGCGGGCAATAAGAAGAGAAAATCCAGGAAAGGCTGGGATATAGCTCAGTTCCTGGAATGCTTGCCTGACATAGATGAAGTCCCAGGTTCCATTCTAAACACTGCAAAACCCAATTCCAGAACTTGGATCAGAAGTTCTTGGCTATATAGTTGAGTTCAGGGCCAGCCTGGGCTATATGAGACTGTTTCAAAAAGGACGAGGAGGAGGAAGGATAAGGTGGGAGATGATAACCCAGGTGCTTTGTCTGTCTCCAGTGTTGATGTAGATGGGGTTGGGTGAGGAGGGGTGATTGAAATTAGGTCAGAAGTTTAGCAGTCACCTGTCCCTGTCTTTGAGGAATCCCTGCCCTGGGAGAGCCTTATCATAGCTATCCTTAGACGCCCCTGGCACGTGGGGGACAGGAATGTTTGCATACTGTCAGGCTGTGTATGAAGCCCCTTGGCCCTTCTAACATGAGACTCTCTGCAAGGACCTATTTCCTTGCCAGGCTTGTCATTTTGGCCTCCTCTAGCTCAGAAAGTCTTCTGTAGGCAAAGAGTACTGTTGTTCCAGGAAGTGCCACAAGGGGGCGCCATCATTTGACTGTGTAGAGTCAGGAGAGCCAGACTGAAAATGGAGGTTAGGGAACCCAGGAAAGGGCCTCTAAGCCACAAAGACTGTGTGCTAAGCTCTTGAAGGACAGAGATCTGGCTTTAGGTGTTTCTTCCTGTCCTTACGTAAGTGCTTGGTAAGGTGGTTTCTGTCAAGTGTCCTTTGACTGTCTGATTCACTAGACCATGAGGCAGGCAGAACGACCTATCCCTTACAGTTGGGAGAACTGAGGTTCCCAGAGATCCAAGACTCACATAGGGTCACATGACCAACCTCCAGCCGAGCTGCTGATAGCTGGATAGCCTGGGTCTCCTGACTGCTGGCCCAAGTAACCTTCTGATGTCCTAGCCTCCTCCAGGAACTTACACCAGGCTGAGCACACTACAGAAGAAATAGATGGAAGCAAGCATGCATGGATGCATGCATGGGTGGATGGATGCATGAATGGATGGGTGAATGGATTGATGGATGGTTGCATGGATGTATGGATGAATGAATGATGGATTGATGCATGGATGGATGCATGGAGGCATGCATAGATGACATGTGGATGGATGCATGCATTCATGCATGAATGGAAAATGGATGGATTGATGCATGTATGGGGCCATGCATGGATGAATGTTTTGATGCATGGATGCATACATGCTTACATGGATGAATGGATTGATTCATGGATGTCTGGATGAACAATGCATGGATGGAGGCATGGAGGCATGAATGAATGGATTGATGCATGGATGCATGCATGCATAGGCGGATGAATAAATGGATGGATGGTGCATGAATGCAAGGATGGACAATGCATGGATAAGTGGAATGTAGATGCATGGAGGCATGCATGGATGCATTAATGGATGCATGGATGGATAGACAGATGGATAGATGGATGGGAAGGCCCTTTGGACAATCTTCCTGGAAGAACTCTATTTTGCACTGGTCCACAGGGCACGAAGCTAAGTAAGTTCTCAGCTTCTCTATCTGCCCTTCCCAAGTCACAGCCATGTCTGACCATGAGACTCTCAAAGCAGAAGGCAACTGACATGGAGTCTGATCCGTGCATATGGATGAGGAAGGCAGGCCACAGTCATGGTGAGTGGCCCATTCACCCCAACAACAGGCATCTCCTTAGAACTCCTTGCATGAAACTTGCTGGGGGTTGGGGGTAGGTTCAGATTTCTTTCAGAGCCTCTTATCTTGGTCTCGGAGAGCAGAGGGCTGCCCAAGTATGCAATAAGCCCTGTGTTCAGTCACCAACACCACAGAAACTAACTGAGGTGCTACACACCTCAAATCCCAGCCACTAGGAAGATGGAGGCAGGTCATACTCAGTTATGTAGTAGGTAGGGAGTTAGAGGCCAGCCTTGGACACATGACTCTTTTTTGTGGGTCAGGATTGGTTTTTCGAGACAGGCTTTCTATGAGTAGCCCTGGCTGTCCTGGAACTCACTCTGTAGACCAGGCAAGAGATCTGCTTGCCTCTGCCTCCCAGAGAGACCCCATCTTTTTTTCTTTTAAGACAATCAAAGCTGCTGTATTTGTGGCATCTGCATTAGAAGGAGAAGGCAGAATTGAGTGTGTAAATAAATAGCATGCTATACAGCAATAAATGCCACTGGCACAGGAGAGCGGGGCAAAGGACATGAGCCCCCTGCTATAAAAGTGAAGTTACAGGAGTGGCTACTGAAGGATTTTAGACAGAAGACAAACACTACCTCACCTCGGTTTCAGAATAACCTTTGCTGCTCTATGGAGGAAGAATTTGAGAGCAAAAAGGCACAGAGACAGGTTGGGGGATTGCAATATCCTGTTGTTGTTGTTGTTGTTGTTGTTGTTGTTGTTGTTGTTGTTGTTGTTGTTTTAAACAAAATCTCAGTTGTTTTATTTTACCAATGAAGACTCGGGAGTCAGATGCTAGGGTGAAAGCCTGCTAGCTCAGAAAGGCAGAAAGCACCCTGCTGACCTTCCTCCTCAGCCAGTGTCCCAGAAGTAATGCTCTCTATCACTCAAAAAGCCTCCTTCTATTGAATGTCCCTCCCTTCTACTTCCTCTTTGTCTGTTTGTCCTTCTGACTCCCTCTCACTCTCTATGGTTTTTTTCTTCTTAATAATCCTAAATTCACTTCCTGTCGACTGGTTGCTCAACCTCTTGACCTACAGTTCCCTTTATTTATCTTGCTTACAACATTCAAGCAGAAAGCTCTTAGATTAGAGGTGTGGGCTAAGGCCAAGCTGCATCACAGCTATCAGGGTTTCCAGTAAAGAACACAATCTCAGGGTTCACAATATGATCAAATAGTTTGCAACAATATTCTATCAAGAAAACATGGTGGCTGGGGTTGAGCGGGACGGGGGGGGGGGGGGTGATGTTGCAACTAGAAGTGGCTCAGCAATTGAGAGCACTGACTGCTCTTCCAGAGGTCCTGACTTCAATTCCCAGCAACCACATGGTGGCTCACAACCATCTGTAATGGGATCTGGTGCCCTCTTCTGGCATGCAGGTGTACATGCAGATAGAGTCCTTGTATACACAAATAAATCTTAAAACAAACAAAAAACAAAAAACCCAAAATCACGCCCTGTATCCCCTCCCCAGAACAGCATACACCAGATGTGGGGATCCTAGCACTTAGGAGGTGGAGGCGGGAGGATCAGGAACGTAGCCTCAGTTATATATCTAGCTTGAAGATCAGCCTGGGAAACAAAAGACCAAGGGTGGTGGGGAGAAAAGGGAGGTAACCGGGTGGGGGTGGGGGTGGGAGGAGGACGGAAGGGCAGAGGAAAGAAAGGTTAAAGAGTTAGCTCAGCACCTAAGATTAGCACATACTGACTGCTTTTGCACAGGACCCTCTTTGAGTCCCCAGCACCCAGCGGTGCTCACTACTGCATGTAACCAGCTCCAGGATCTAGGGACAACAGCTCACGTGTGTGCTTGTGTGTGTGTGTAATTGTGTGTGTGTGTGTGTGTGTGTGTGTGTGTGTGTGTGCGCGCGCGCACACACAATTAAAAGCAAAACCTTTTTTTCAATTTAAAATAAACATTTATTAAAAGAAAGAGCTAGAGAGATGGTTCGAATGTTAGGAGCCCTTCTTGCTCTGGTGGAGGACCCAGGTGTGGTTTCCAGGCCCAACGGAGTGGTTCACAACCTTTGTCACTCCAGCTCCAAAGATCGGACACCTGCTCCTGGCCTCCCTAGCTCCTGCATGCCTTCGATGCAGAGGAATGAAAGGAAGCAAGAAATGTGGTGGCTTGGGACCCAAAGCTATGGGGAACAGCAGACTCTCAACTTACTCTGGAGGCAAAAATAAACTATGGTAAGGCACCGCAGAAGGCGGAAGAGTTGGTAAGCACCCCCAAGATCTTCTGGAGACACAGGGAAGAAGGGGTTGCCCTTTCCTGAGGTAAAAAGAACTGACAAATGGTTAGGACTGGGTGGTGTGTGGCGACCAGGTTTTTCTAAGTTCAGTAAATGGAAGCTGAGACTCCTACTAGATGTTCAAGTGGTAACAGGAAACTGGATCCTTGCGTCTTTGGGTGGGAGAGAAGGACAGATAAATGGCTGAGCTAAAAAGAACAAAGCTGAAAAACTCAGGTCTCCCGACTCCTAAGGCAACTCTTTGCCCAGGAAAAAAGAAAGCATGCGCTCACACACACAATGGACACGTGGGATCTACGTGCTCCAGAAAGTTAGGGCGCAAAAGGAGAAATACGGTAACTTCGCACACTCTGCCTCCGGAGCTGAGGGAGCTCAACGACTAGGCCGGCGCCTGCACCCTGCGAGTTATCTGCGGGAACTTGGGCGAAGTGGAGCGGCCCAGGGCTCCGCGTGCCTTGCGGGAGTAGCTGCGGTTTCTCGGGGTGAAGGGCGCATCTCTTCTGAGGTCTGGATTTCTTCTTGGTCTTGACTCATTTCCTAGAGCCCTTTACTTAACCTTGCTGATCAGCCTCCTCGAGCTGGCCAGGAAGGGAGAATCTTCCTGCTCGCGACAGGCCAGGCCAGGGTTGCAGCCCAGGCTGGCTCTCCCAGATCTCCCCATCCTTTGGATTCCAAATGGCAGTGTGAGCCTTGGGAATCCTGGGGAGTCTATCCTTTGATTTCAGAAGAAATCAAGGAGAGGAGTAACCTGCCCAAGGCCCCACAGTGAACTCCAAAGTTGCACCAGAGAGTGTCTGGGGTGCCCAATTTTTCGGCTAGCCAATGAGCATTGAAGACCTCATGTAACCAGGGGAGTAACCAGGACTTGAGTTCCATAGTTACCAGCCCTGTGAGCTCAACACTCTTCCTCTCTGAGGTGTCTCAGTTTCCTTTTCTGTATAGAAGGAATCGCTCTTGCCCTGCCTTCCTGTCCTATAGATGAACAAATGATTTTTTTTTTTAAAGCAACAGCTGTTCTTGATGTGGCACTGTCCTGCACTCCTGGCACCAGGCCTTGTGTCCTCCCAGCTTTGTACAACGTCACCTCTCTAGTCATGGAGAATGAGGGGATTAGAGGGACAGACAGGCCAGAGTGGAACCGTCAGGCCCGAAAGAAAGCCCAGCACAAAGCCACGGTGTCTGCTCTGCCCTTAGGGACTCAGGGGTCAGTGACAGGGGGCTTGGAGGAGGAGAGGAGGAGGAGGAGGAGGAGGAGGAGGAGGAGGAGGAGGAGGAGGAGGAGGAGGAGCAGACGAGCGGAAGTTCCCGCTCCGAGGCCCCACTCCCCGCCACCCCCAGCCGGCCCGGGGGCAGGTGAAGAGAGACCGGGCTCTGCTCCAGGTGGCGGGGCAGAGACGGGGGTGGGGGAAGGCCCGGCAACAATGGCACTTTTATTTGGGACTGTTGGGTTCAGAGAGGGTGGGCGGAGGAGGAGGAGGACGCCGACCGGGCCGCGGGGGAGGGGAGCGGCCACAGCATCTGGCTACACACCTGCTCCTGCTTAACCCTGTGCGTGCTGAGCTCTGGGTTGGCGGGGGCGGGCTAACCCGCAGCAGAGGCTGGGGGACACCTCCCTTGGGCCCTTGGCCAGGCTTGGCGATCTCCAGGAGCAGGAGAAAAGGGGGATCCCAAGAAAGACAGAACTCCCGATGCGCTCGAATGTGCCTTTGTCCCCCCCCCCGCCCCGCCCCAGTGGGACAAAGCAGGCTGGAGAGCAAATCGGGGTGGGGAGGCGACGACTACCTGCCGGCCTACGGTCATTCCGGGAAGCCGGCTTTCCGGAGGCCTTGCGGCGGCCAGGGTCCTCCCAGGCGACACGGCGGGTCGCGCGGCTCGCTTCCAGGCTCGGCGCTGCAGGTGAGCCGGGCGCCCCGCACACTCGCTCCACACTGAGCCTCGCGGACGCCCTCTGCCGGCGGGGAGGCTTGAGCCCCGCGCTGCACCTGCCCGCACCCAGGACTGACCCCCCCTACCCCCACCCCCTCCCAAGCCCGCCGCTCCACGGTGTTCTTCCCCCCACACCCCACATCCCCGGGCCAGTCCGAGGCCTGGCACACTGACTCGCTGCACAATCCGAGCTTGTTTGTAGGCGGAGGAGCTGAGCCGGGTGCGGCGGCCCTGAGCCAGCCCACTGATCCCATAAAATATTATTTGTGTTTAAAAATTCCAGTAATTGGCTATGCAGCCGTTTTTTCCGAGCCCCGTGCCAAGCACAGTAAAAATTCGCAGTCCGGCCGGAGTTATTTTCATCATGCAAATTCCCATTTTCTGTAAACAGGGTTAAAACGTTTGGAAGGCTCCCCTACACCAACACACACACACACACACACACACACACACACACACACACCACCGCCACCATCCTCCGCGGAGGCTGCAACTAGAGAAGCAAAGTTAGAAGGACCTTGGTCAAACTGGTCTCGATCCTGGGATTTTCTGGGCAATTGGAGGCCACAATTTAGATAGTTTCCGGAATCGATGTCCCTTAAAGACCAGCGCCTGGACTCTACTGAGTAAACTCCCATTTCAACTTCCTCCTCTTCCTCTATTTGAACAACGTGTATCATTAAATTATAAAATTGTTGTTGTTGTTGTTGTTGTTTCAAAAATTAACTTTATTGGGGGAGGGGCAGTTGCCCGAGGACAACTTGTGAGAACCAGGTTTTGCCTTCCACACTTAGGGGTCCCTGGAATGGAACTTATGTCAATACACTAGGCAGCAAGGGGCAGCCGCTTTTTATCTTTTATCTTTTACACTGAGACCCAGAGGACAGCTTCTTCAACGTCGCGTAGTAAATTTATCCTAGAGCTCAAGCCCACACGGGTTGCCCAGTTGCCCGGCCGTCAGGACCACTGCAGGGACTGAACAGTAGAAGGCAGAAGCAGGTGGCCCGTGTTTCGCCCTCCGTGGGAGACACTGACTGACTGCAGGCATAGTGACTGCGGGGGAAGACTGCAACTCTCAAAGTCCCCACTTCCTGTCCTTGCCTAGAGGGAGGAGGGGGGAGTCCCAGGCAGGGCCTTGGAAACCCTGACTAATGGGCAGGAGCCTCTGCGGGACTCCGCCCAGAGTTGGTTGCTGTCAGCTTCAGGGAGCTACTGAGAGGGAAAATTACTCACGTGGGAGGGAGGGATTGTTTTTAAGTAGAGGCAGATGGTAGAGAGGTGGGACTCGAAGGAAAGTGCACAACACTTTGTGGCCGGCAATATGTATTATTTGCAATATCTGGGGTCCTACTGTGTGCCAGCCACTCCTTTTCTCTTGCACCATCTACTCTCTCTGCATGAGCTGGAGAGATGGGAACCAACTTGCGTTCCACTTTGCAGATGAAGATAATGGGGCTCTAGGAGATGGAGATGCTTGCCCAGGGTAGCCAGTAAGGAAATCCCAAGCGTTCACTTCACACTTACCTGCAGGCTTCCTTCTTCAGCCTGGATTGTGTTCCTCGGCCTTCTAGGTCATCAAACCCTAGCCCTTTCTTCTCTAAGATTCCCTAGACAGGCAGGCCAGCTGTTGTGCTGGACTTGATCTCTTTACTCTAGCCAATAAAAACAAGGAAGAGAGACAAGAGCCACGAAGGGACACTTGGTATACCCATCCCCTTGCATACTCCCAAGACAACCACACACCTTAAAGTTCCACAGCAGGAACAGAAAGAAGACTGTGAGGTTCCAGGTCAGGGGCATTTCAGCACCAACTGGAGGGCAGAGAGATCTTGCCAGTTCTTCACGTTCCTGCTCAGAAATTAGCCTAAGCTTAGGACTCCAGCTATACTACTGTAGAAATTTAGGCTCTCCATGCCCGCTATTCCAGTATTCAGGGGGCTGAGACTGGAGGATAATGAGTTTGAAACCAGCCTGGGCTAACCAAGAGACTTGTCAAAAGCAAGAACAAAATACCCACATCAGATTCTCCTTCTCCAGTCAAATGTAGTGAGCATCGAAGTTTATCATCAATGTCTAGAAACACTCTCAAGGTCAGGCACAAGGGTATCTGCCCACATACTAATCTTTGAAGGTGGAGACAAACAGGTCGGAAGTAGCAGACTAACTTGGACTACATCATGAGATCTTGTCTCAAAACCAGTCAGGCATTGCTGGTGCTACCTTTAATCCCAGCAGCACCTGACTCTTCAGAGGAGAGGGGTCCCCAGCTGAACTGTGGGCTCTGTGGTATCTCATCCATTCCACAGAGGAGCTGGGGAAATGGAAGGAGAGTTAACATCCCAGAGACCCTAAGGAGCTAGATTTGGTAAAGACATGATGGCTCCTTTGGACTTATGGCTCACAAGGATGATGTCACAATAGGTTTGGAGGTGTGGCTCCTCCCTTTAAGCTAAGATAAAGAAGTTCTTGCTCACATTCCCTTCCCTTCTACTCCGAGTGGATAGGATGGAGTGGCATGGGCATGTCCCGTGGCCTGTCAGCCACTGGCCAAGTGACTTTGGAGGTCTGTCTCATGGACAGACATGAGCAGAAATAATCTCAACCCCAAATCTATACAGAAGTACTGGTTAGAAGTGTGTGTGCGTGCGTGTGTGCGTGTTCCTGTGCATGTGTGTGTGTGTGTGTTCAAGGAAGAAAGCCCCACTATGGCTTAGTAAGGCTCTCTGTAAGCGTCCCTGACGTGCCAGGTACAAACAAAGGTAATGGTAGCCATCGGAGGAGAGAGGGACTGAGGGGACTGATTCAAAGCATCTGTCAAAGTGATGAATGGTCCAGGCTTGGGCCTTGAGTCACCTAACTGGTAGAGTTTTTGTCAGGCAGAGGGGACTGAGAGCCAGGTGTAGCCTCACAAATCTGTGATCCAGCACTTGGAAGACTGCATCAGTCAGGGGAATTGAGAGTTTGAAGCCAGCTTGGACTACATAGTGAGACACTGCCTCAGAAAAAAAAAAAAAGCTAGGGGGGTTTGTCACTATATTCTAAGTGGCAAGATTGCCATCCAAATAGTCCAGCGTTGGTAGGCCTAAGGCCTAAATCTGGGGTGAGAGTGTGAGCTAGGGAAGGAATTTGGTTCTTCCCCAACCCTGAATCTGTCAATCCTGGATTCTCTTGATATGAGGTTCCTACCATCCCCCCCCCTTTTTTTAAGAGGAAAGATGGGTGAATTCTATCTTCAGTCCTATGTCCAAGATCTCATCATTGGAAGATATTTGGAACAAAATAAAACTTGAGGAAGAGGAGGAAGAAGAAGAAACAGGGAAGGAGAATGTAGACCAAGAGCAAGAGAAAGAAGAACAAAACAGGTGTGTTGAGACACAGCGCCTTCCTTCTTCCTCCTGTCCCTCCCGGCTCTGGAGAGCCTCACTCTATGACCATATCGGTCCGCTGCCCCTCTATCTCCACTCCCTGACTCCACTCTTCCTTCCTTTTGCTCAGGATCAAGGCCCTTCTTGGAGTACCCAAGCAGAACTCAGTGTGGGGCCTGATGGCTTGGCCCAGGCCCTCCCCAGAGCAAGCCCAGTGGTGGGAAGATTTCTCCCTGCCCTCACTCCGTGGAACCTGCCTCTGCGGCTGCAGATTGAGCTCAAAGATGAGGCTCCACCCCCTACCCTCCATGACTTCCTGCCCCACCCCTAAAACCTTGCCCTCATTGGGATCTAGAGAAGAGTCTAGCTGGCTAAGAAACCAGCCTCTGATGGAGCCTCTATCAGCGTCCAGATTGAAGATGCCCAAAGCAGTTCCCAGACTTCCACCCAAGGTCTCCCCTAAGAGATCTACTATGCCCAAGACAGGGCAACAGCAGACCGCAATGTCAATGTGGCCTCCGGTTATTATCAACCCTCCCTCCAAGAGCTCTGCTCTTAAGGGACAACACACACCCTCTGCCAAAGAGGTCACCCACACCCCAGGTGCCTGGGGCAACCCTTTGCCTCATCTTCCTTCAAAATAAATATTTTTTTGTTACACCAGCAACAGTCTAACACAGTTCTAGGCACTTTGAGATGTATTAGCTCATGAAATCTTCACGATATTTCTAAAAGATTGAAACATAGGTCAGGTTCCTCCCTCCCTCCCTCCCGGGTCTCTTGTTGCCCAGACTGATGTCAAACTCGCTATGTAGCCAAGAAAGACCTGGAACCTCTAATCCTCCTGCCTCTCTCTGGAGTACTTGGGCTACAGGCAATGCCCAGTGTACAGTCTGAGCTACAGTCTTAGCTTTTTGTTCACATCGCTTAGCACAGAGATTTCACTCTCATTTACTTTATTATTTAAGTCATTATGGACTCGGGGATATTTATAATACACTTGGAGTATGTAACGCTGGTGTATTTATTCGGCTGCTCAAGTTGTTCCTATTCTGGTCAAGGGGGCTTCTGCTGTTGTATCCTGTGTCCCTTTGGCATACGACTGTCAACATGAACTTTGATGAAGAAGAGCTTCTTTTCCCTTTGTTCACTAAAGCAATGTCATGTCCCCTGGAACTATAAAGCACTAGGAAGCTAGGCAGGTGGCACATGTCTATAATCCTGGCACTTGGGATTAGAGGCAAGAGGATTGCCACAAGTTCCAGGCCAGCCAGGACTACATAGAGAAACCCTGTCTCAAAGTAAAAGCTAGTGTTCAGAACTCATTGCTGACTCGTGAGTGTCCTACCCTGGTCTAGAGTCAGCTGTTTCTTCAAGGTACCCTGCTTCCTTTTTTTGGAAGCCTAGATGTGGATATTATGTGTGCTCATTACTATTACAGTCAGAGGGGTGTGTGTGTGTGTGTGTGTGCGCGTGCAGGTACATTAACATTTTCAGTTGCATGTATGTATGCATGTATAAGTAGAAGCCGGAGGACACTCCAGCTATCATTTTTTTAGATGCAACTCATCTATCCATCTTCTTTCTTTTCTTTAAAAGAGAGAGTCTCATGTTGGGCATGGTGGCGCACGCCTTTAATCCCAGCACTCAGGAGGCAGAGGCAGGCAGATTCTCTGAGTTCAAGGCCAGCCTGCCCTACAATGTGAGTTTCAGGAAAGCCAGAGCTTTACAGAGAAACTCTGTCTCAGAAAGAAAAAGAAAGAAAGAAAGAAAGAAAGAGAGAGAGAGAGGGAGGGAGGGAGGGAGGGAGGGAGGGAGGGAGGAAGGAAAAAGAGTTGTTTCTTGAACTTGACAGTGGCTCCTTCGATTCTCAAATGTGAGACTCTGGAAGGGGGCCGGTGTATGTAGCATCCCTAGAGGCCTTCTGGGCTCTCCTTCACCTAAATCCATCACTTCCTGAGACCTGGCTGAGCAAATCCTCTCCACTCCCACTCCCCCACCCCTCCACCCCCCCACCCCCATCCCCATCTTCTCCATCCAGGACAGGGTTCCAAACCCTCCTGGGCCGGAACCCCATAGTGTGATGCTGGGCAGATGTCAGTGCTGCCCCTCACTGCCAAGGCTATCCATGTCCCTACCCTAGACACCCCCTGATCAGCTGCTGTTTCACTCGGGGTTAAATGTGTGTCTGAACGCCCAGGAGAATAGCTACTTATAAGATATGCAAGCTTATTTCTCCCACAGTGGGAAGCTCATACTTAAGATGCTCGGGGGTCTGGTAGGATGGCTCAGTGAGCAAATGCAGCACAGGCTGTGGACCTGAGTTGCATCCCCAGAAAGCACATAAAGATGAACTGACTCCACAGAGGCCTCTGACCTCTATGTGTGTGCCGTGAGGCGCATGTGTGCGCGCACGCACACACATGCACACGTTATCTGCAGACATTTTTATTTTTTAAGCTCAGAGTTCCTTTGGTAGTTCTCGAAGTCCTCAGAATTCCAGGCAGCTCCTCTTGAGTCACCTTCTTGAATCCACGGCTTCTACCTCATGATCCAGTCGTGCTCCCCAAGCTCCAGCCATCACACGCACATTTCCGTCAGCAGCAAAACATCCTCCAAGGATTCCCAACTGACATGTGAGCATTAGCCCGAACTGTGCCAAGGTCGTGCTGAGCTACAGAAGGATCTGGAAACTAGAATCGGATCGCTGATCCATCATCATACTAAGGAAGACAAAGGATGCCTACCAGGGCCAGCTCCTAGCACATCGCGTGGACAGCAGGTGATGCCGCAGCACTGGGGGAGTTAGGAAAGTGGGGAACTCGAGCTGCCCCCATCCTTGGCTCTCTTTCTCCAGAGAACCTCCCTGCAGCTAGCTTTCCTTCTGCTGAATGACTCTAACATGCACGCACCACTGAAACCACCACCTAGCAACCCAGACCTGAGTCATCTTCCCTTTTTCTAATCCAGAGCAACCTATAAACCTTCCCTGCCTTGCCCCTCTCCTAACCCCACCTGCGAATGGGCTCTCCCTCTCCTAGCTCCACCTATTTTACAGACCCGTCTTCTCCGGGTCCCTCCTACTCCACAGAACTCTCATCTCATGAACTCTTCTACTTCACAAGTCAAGCCTTACTAGACCGACCCCCACACACACACACACACTTCACAGGCACAACCTCTCCTACATCACAGACATACCCTCTCCTGACCCCTCCCACTTCACAGACACACCCTTCCCTGACTCCTCCCACTTCACAGACACACCCTCTCCTGACCCCTCCTACTTCACAGACTCACCTTATCCTGACCCCCTCCTACTACACAGACACACCCTGTCCTGACCCCTCCTACTTCACAGACACACCCTCTCCTGACCCCTCCCACTTCACAGACACACCCTCCCCTGACTCCTCCCACTTCACAGACACACCCTCTCCTGAGCCCTCCCACTTCACAGGCACCCACTGGCCAACAGGCCTTAAAGGGTATCATAGACAAAGCACTTACTGTTTTCTGAGCTCTTCCTAACTTCACAACCACTCCAGAAGACAGACAAGCGAAGGAGATTCCCATGTGAGAGGGCACACCACATTCAACTCAAGTCCAAGGCCCACTGACTTGCTTAGGTTCAGCCTAGTGGAGCTGGAAGAAAGGCTGGAAGCCCTCTCTCCCTGGGTGTGCGCACCACACCCTTCACACTTTACCTCTTCATCCTTTGGGGTCTGGACAGGAGCAGGAAGTAAAGAAACAATACCCCTCCTACAAGTCAGAAAGTCAGAGATGAGGTCATGGTGGGAGTTGGGGGTTCAGGCTGGCCCTCTGCTTCGAGCAGGTTGTGAAAGGAGCAGATGGTCAGAGAGTTGGGAGGGGATATTAGTGCCCAAATTCGGAATGCTTCTGTCCTGTTCTCTGGGGACACGGCTTTGTTCAGGGGCTTTCATGTTCCTCTGGGTAGGAAGAAGAGAGCTAGTCTCCCTTCCCTGACTAGCCTGCCACAGCCCCTTACAAAGTTCATAGGAGCTGAGACATGGCGGGAGGGAGGTCATAACAGAGATAGGTCACCGTGGGGCTGAGAATTGTGAGTGCCCCGGAAGTGGTTACATCATTCTGAGGAAGGAAGGGAAGGGGAGAGGCCCCAAGTAGGAGAGCGATAAGAAGAGTAGGGAGTTCAGATCTAAGAGACAGGCTTTTGCAGGCATCCCAGGAACCCATCCCTTCTTCCATTTTCAAGGACAACCTAAGAAGGCAGAAGGTGGGGAGAAGGAGATGCCCCTCAGGGTAGCTGGTTACACTGAGAGTCAGCTAGGACAAGGGGCCGAGCCACACCCAAGCCTTTTCCCTAGCCCAGCCTCAGGGGAGCAGAGTGAAGCAAACATTCAGGGTCAAGAGGCAAAGACAGGCTACTAGCTTCCCAGTCTTTCTGGATTGCTAGCTGCCATCCTGACTCCCCATCTTCCTCCCGCACCCCCACCTCCACCCCAGCCATGGGAGCCCATCTCTTTCCAAGAACGCTGGGTTCAGAACACCACACTCCTCCAAGTCTTGCTTCTTTTTTGGGGGGAGGGGGTTCGAGACAGTGTTTCTCTGTATAGCCCTGGCTGTCCTGGAACTCAGTTTGTAGACCAGGCTGGCCTCAAACTCAGAAATCCGCCTGCCTCTGCCTCCCCTCCCGAGTTCTGGGATTAAAGGCGTGTGCCACCAGCGCCAGGTCTTGCTTCTTAATAGTTGTGTGGCCTTGAGCAAATTGCTTATGCTAGCCCTCGGTCTCTCTGTTCTAGAGTCATACACTTCATAGAAGCGGACTGCCAGCTGTAATGGAATATACCTTAAATCCCTTGTACTGAAGAGGCAGAGCTATAGGCCAGTGTGAGTTCCAGGCCCGCCTACTCTACAGAGTGAGACCCTGACTCAAAAGGGGAAGTAGAGGGGGCTGGAAACCTAGCTCAGCAATTTAGAGCTCTTTCTGCCTTTGTAGAGGACCTCCGTTCCTTTTCTCAGCAGCTACAAGGCAGTTGGTACCCTTAACTCCAGTTGGGGGAATCTAGCGCCCTCTTCTGGCTTCCAGTGACTCCCGTCACATACGATGCACATAAACTCGTGCAGGCCCACACACAGACACAAAAATAATACTTTTAAAAAAAAAATCATAGCTGCTGGAGCCAGACTAGACTTAAGAGGATCCTGTGACAGGATAGTTGGGAAGCTGCAAGCATCCTCAAACCCTATTGGCTCCTTGAGGGAAGGGGGAGCCAGGGGCCTGCAGGGGTCGCTGTAAGAGCGCTCCCGTCTGCACTGGAGGAGCTGAGGGGAGACACGGTGCAATCCATCTGTGTGCGGACACCCCCAGCTCTGCAAACTCCCCACCCAATCCGGGTCCCTGGAGGGCTCGCGCAACCCCTCTGTGCAATGCAGGGTCCCCGTGGGCCACCCCAGGGCGGGCTGGCCTCCCGCTGCGGGGCCGGGGCCATGAATGGGCGCGTCAACTGGGGCAAATTAACACATAGCAAAACACCCCAGCACCTGGAGAAACAGGAGCCGGGCTGGGGGAGGGGGCCCGAGCGGGCGATAATTCACCCGGGCGTCCTGCGGCCTCCCGCCGCCCCCCAGCTCGGCCCGCAGCCTCCGGTTTCAAAGGCGGACAAATGGCGCACTGTGCGGCTGTGAGGCTCCCTCGCTAAATCTTCCTGTCTTCGACTCCGTGTAACCTGAGCCTCCCGCGCTGACCCTCCCCGGAGGCCTAGGGGGACCAGGAGGGATGCTGGAGGAGGGGAAGCCCAAGAAAGTCTGAGCCTTCTTTGCTTCTCTTAGCCGGGGTCAACTCCCGCCCACCTCGGTGGCTGCCCTGGTCCCTCAGCCGTGGGGGTCTCCCCCAACCCTGGGATGCTGAAGTGACAGAATGTGGGCATGCTTCTTTGAAAGGGAGCTTCCTACTTCTAGATTCTGCAGGGTAGAATAGGGTGTTGCAAGTGTGTGTGAGGTGGACTGGCTGCGGGGAGATCGCATGCGGAAAATTCTTTTTTTTTTTTTTTTTTTTCCTAGTGGAATTGGAAGAGAGCAGAGTCATTGCCTGGCCACCTCAGGCCCAGACAGAGCCACCTGCAGACCCTCCTCATAGGCTACTAGGAAGGGATCCGACCAACCAGGAGGCCAGAGAAGGGTCAGATTTTCCTGGCCGGCACCACCTGGGAACCTGACAGAACCCCGAATATGATTTTCAGGGATCTGCCTGGCTGCAATCCGGATCAGGGTCAAGTGGAATCCCAAAACCCCTTGCGAGTTCAGGCTTCTGGAAGCTGAGGGCGGTTAATTAAAAGGGGGTTGTCTGAGTGGGGTAGGAGCGACAGCAGAGGTGAAGGGCAGGGTTAGGCCGCTGTTGAACCCAAGAGAGAGTCAACAAGGCTAAGGGGTCAAGGCACAGAGCTGAGAGCTGGGGTCAGGGCATGGGCACATGTGGTAAGGATGCCCACACAGACAGAGGAGAAAAATGTGCCTGGCAAGGCCTGCCGGGTTAAGTAAACTTCGTCGCTTTCCTAAGCAACCAGGTAGAGTGGAACACAACTTAATCCCAGCATTCTGGATGTAGAGGCAGAGGGATTGCCACAAATTCCAGGCCACTCTGGATGACATAGCAAGAAGCTGTCTAAAACAAACAAACAGAAAAGGCTGGGAGGTAGAGCCCTTGCTTAGTGTACATGTAGCCATGTCTTGTAATCCTAGAACTTGGGAGATGGAAACAGGAAGATCAGTGATTCAAGGTTATACTCAACTACATAGAAGCCAGACTGGGATATAGGAGACATTGTCTTAAAAAGAAAGGAGTTGAGGACCACCGTTCAGTAGTGGAGTGCTTGCCTTATGTGGGTGAGGTCCTGGGTCAGTCCTCAATACCAAAAGACTCTTGTGTGCACCCATTCTGTCCCACGTTAGAAAGGACTGAATGAAATATGAAGTCTCTCCCTCTATGCTTACTGGTGGCTGTGTGACTCAGTGGCCAAGGCTGTGGAGACAAAGCTAGAAATGGCTAGCAAGTGACAGGGTGTGCATTGCATGCTGGGACGGAGCCCGGGCACATGCAAAAGTCCCTGTCCGAAAGTAAGCCTGGCCCAGAAAGTTCCAGAAATAGCCGTGAGGGTGTGGGAGAGAAAGAGAGGGGGCTAGGGAGGTAAGGGGCTGGGAGCTGCGTTAGGATTCCCCGGCGCTGGCACCCTGCCTGCTTCCCCCTTGGAGAAGAGGGAATCCTTCTTCAAGGAAGGGTGCCTATCTTCAGATCCCAGCATAGAGAGGGGAAAGACAGAGGGGTGGGAGACCTTAGAGCAGTGATTCTCAACCGGTGAGTCCCGCCCCTTTGGGGGGGGATCAAACGACCTTTTCTACAGCAGTAAATTCCTGCAGGAATTCACATCATGATTCATAACAGTAGCAAGATTGCAGTTGTAAAGTAGCAACAAGAATACTTTTATAACAGGGGTGGGGGGATGTGGTCACAATGACATGAAGAACTACATTTAAGGGTGACAGCATTGGGGAGGTTGAGAACCACCGCAGGTGGAGCAGGTCCCTGTGGAGAACTTCCGGCCTGTGGCCTCTGGGTAAGCTAGGCAGCTGCCTTCTGATCTGAGTCTCTCCCTCCATATCTCTCTCACTAGAGTCTCCCCCTTCCACAGCGGGAGACACCACTTCACTGGAACCAGGCTTGAAGAATTTTGTCACCCATCCACCCACCCCCCTTGTTTGCTAATAAAAAGACTGGGGGGCCCTGTCTGCTCTCCTCCCATTCTCCCTCTGCCGATTCCCTCTCCCTTTCTATCCCCAGAGCTGATGCAGTTAATTGGAGCGTCTTGAAAGTGCACATTAACACAGAGAGAGCGGCGGAGACGGCTTGGCAGCGGAATATCGTTATCACTTCTTGAGCTCCAGCCAAAATCCCCTCGCGGTCAAAACACAATTCTTTAAACTAAACAATTAAAGATTTGTGCGAGTGTGGCTGCCATGGGGTATCAGCCTGGGAACCTCTGCCGGTGTCAGCAGCAACCTGGTCTGGGGGCCCAGCCAGGTGATGGGCAGGGAAGATGGCAGACAACAGAGTTGGGACTGCCTGAGCAAGCTGCCCCCTTGTTCCCGGGTCAGGGTAAAGTGGGTTTGAGACCCCAGAGAAAAGCATGGCAGGCCCATGCAAGCCCAGTTCAACCCCCAGACCCACAACAGGAGCTGGGGGTACGAACCTACCTTAAAGTCACCTAGGCATCACCAGGGTGGAGTCCAGGAGTCGATACATGGAGACATTCCTCCTGCTCTACATAGCTCATGAAACAAAGTCAGGGAGAAACGGGAGAATGTCACAGGCTGAAGCCAGGTGTGATAGCGAATGCCTTTAACCCCAGCACTCAGGAGACAGAGGCAGGCAGATCTCTGTGAATTTGAGACCAGCCTCATCTACAGAGTGAGTTCCAGGACAGCTAAAGCTATGTAGAGAGACCCTGGCAATAGATAGATAGGTAGATAGATAGATAGATAGATAGATAGATAGATAGATAGATAGGTAGAGACAGACAGACAGACAGACAGACAGACAGACAGACAGAGGCTGTTCTTCTCTAGAGGCCCCAGGTTCCATTCCCAGCTGCCCACATGGTGGCTCACAGCCTTCTGTTAATTCCAGTCCCAGGGGGGTCACACACCCTCTTTTGGCCTCCAATGGTGCCAGGCACACATGTGGTGAACAGACTTGAAGGCAAGCAAAACACCCATATATACATAGTAGTAAATACTTGCACACCCCCCAGAGCAGGGGAAGCTGGGAGGCCAGGGGAGGGTTCCCTGCCTCCAGCTGTTTTGAAGTACTCCTCCAGCTGCTGAGGAAGCTGGAGTCTGCAGGAGCAAAACTGGAGCCAGACAGCCTGGACTCAATCCCACTGCACGCTGAGGAACTCAGAGCCAGATGCTGAACCTCTCTGTGCCTCGGGTTTTCCACATGGACACGGTGATCGGTAACACAGCCTTCTACTTCACAGCTTGGTAAGAGAATTTAATAAGTCAACGGGTGGAAATCAGATGAGGGCCTAACACACAGGACACTCGTGAGGAGTAGCCACTGTTGTTATTCTAATGGGTTTGAAGGTAGCTTTACATTATAACATGCTGCCTCAAATCCATGCCCCTGGGCTGAAAGGACCTCTCCTGTTGAGTCTAGGATGGGCAGGATAAAGTAGCCCTGTGCGACATCCAAGAGTAGGCCACAGTAAGCCTGCCTCTTGTCAGGTTCACTGTCAAGTACCAGGTGAGGAGTCCACTTGGCCGAACACTCCATGATGAGGAAGCCCCAGGTAGCTTCGTGGCGAGGTCACCAGAACAGAGAGAGAAAGTTGCCTGGCCCAGTGCCCAGCAGTTGTGTCACCCCAGTGGAGACACTAGACATGTGAGTGAAACAGATAGCCTAGCTATCCCTCCAAGTCCAGCTTTGTCTGGCTTCAGTCCCAGCTGCCTCTGTTGGAACCAAGTGAGAGACCCCACAGAAAAGACACCCTGCTGGGCCCAACCGTTGTGCAGCTGGGACAGACAGTAAATCTGTCTGAAGGAATCGAGTCTTAGGATCTTAGAGGTGGGAGGGTCAGAAGAAACTGGCAATCCTATTTGGTTTGCGTGTGCATGGATGCACTTGGACGCAAGCATTTGTGTGCACATGTGTGCAATGCATGAAGAGCCAGAGGCCAGCAAGGAATGTCAGATGTCCTGAATGTCAGTCTCTACCTCATTCCGTTGAGACAGGGTCTCTCACTGAACCCAAAGCTAAGGTAGTAGCCAGCAGGTCTTAATAGATCGTCCTGTTTCTGACCCTCTCCCAGGGGCTAGAGTCACACAAGCTTTTTAGATAGACACAAATGCTCTTACCCATTGAGCACCCCACCCCCTACCCCCAGTCCAGCATTCCTAATTTGAATCTAATTCTGATCTGATTGTGACACCAAAAATGGCCTCCCATCGCTTTTTAAAGATCCATTTTATTTTAAATTTTTTATGTATCTGTATACCCATGTGAAAGGATGCTACAGGAGTGCAGGTACCCACAGAGGCCAGAAGAGGGAGCTAGATCCCGTGAGACAGTTGCGAGCTCCCTGCTGTGGGTGCTTGGAATCGAACTTGGGTCCTCTGAATGGGCAGTAAGTACTCTCTCCCGCTGAGCCCATCTGGTCAGCTTTTGGGTAAATTCTAGTCTGCATCAAGGCCTGGCAGGTCTCATAGGCTCTGCCCTACTCTCCTTCCAAAATCATCTTTTAATACTATTCCCTCTTTGTAGCCATTCCTTGACAGTGCCAGCCAGGCTCCTGCCTCAGAGGAAACTCGAGGTTCCTCCACTGAAGTTGTTTTCCCTCTGCCCCTCTTCGCTTTCTTATTCTCGCTCAAATGAATGAGTTGGCTTTCCTGAAATAGCACCCCCTATTCACCCCAATAGCCCTTGCCTGCCCCCCGCTGCCATTCCCCTCTGTACACCCGTGGCTCCCTGACATCACATTGCAAGCTTAATTTTTACATCTCTTGGTTAGCTTTCGGCTTTATCCTAGAATATCAGCTCTAGGAAGGCAGACCTGTCTGCTTGGCTGGCCTCTGATCTCCAAAGCCTAAGAATATTGCCTAGAACTTAGATCTTGGCCATTATCTGAGGCCTACGTGAGTTCTTCTCCATCCGAGGGAAGGTAACAGGCCCAGGGACAGGAGAGGGACTTGTCCAAGGTGGCAGAGCTGCCTGGCAGGCCTCTTTCCTCTGCTCATCCTCTTTTGCCCCTCCCAGAAGATTCCTTCCGTCACCTCTGTCCCTCTTGTCACTCAGACGAGCCCAGAGCCCTCAGCTTCCCCCAGCTAATTCTGCCAAACACTATTTACAATAAACTTTGTTTGAACTTTTGTCTAAGAGATAATAATAATAACATGATAATTATACGGAGTATAACGTACAGCCAGCTGTACTTAATTAAAGCTGTAATTTCACTAAGGGTTTCTGAGTATGGAGTGAACCGCAAGAATTGGGCCTCCGGTACCCTATGTGAGGTTTACATCTGCACAGGAGTAAGCCAGGACTATGGCAGAGTCCCCCAGGAGTCAGAGACAGCCAACAGGGTCTAGCTTCTGAAATCATCAGTGTTCCCATCTTGGGGCTACAGACAGGGTAGGATAGAATCAGAATGGCCTCGGGCCAAAGATCTGTTCTGAAACCTCTCTCGGATCTTGCACATGGATTTCATCTGAGCTTCGTGGGCTCTCAGGAAAAGTGTGAGTGTGTGTGTGTGTGTGTGTGTGCGTGCGTGCGTGCGTGTGCGTGCACACAGGATCACATGTAGAGGAAGGCAGAGAACCTCAGGTGTTCTTCCTATAGTGGTGTTCTGTTTTCAGAGACAAGGTCTCTCGGTGGCCTGGAGCTCAACAAGTAGATTGGACTGACTACTGGCTCTGGACTCTAGACTCTGTGTCTCCAAACCTCTGTTTGTTAAAACAAACAAACAAACAAACAAACAAAACCACTGGCATCAACTTGGATGTTTGCTTGTTTGTTTTTAGTTTTGGTCTTTCAAGACCGGGTTTCTTGTGCCATCCTAGAACTCTTTCTCTAGACCAGGCTGGCCTCGAACTCAGATCCACTTGCCTCTGCCTCCTGAGTGCTGGAATTGAAGGTTTGGGGTGGCTGGCAGTGCTGGTTTTATTTGTCTGTTTTGGTTTTTTAGTGTGGGTTCCAGGGATCCAACTTGGGACTTTACACTAGCACAGCAAGCGGGGCCCCGCTTGGCCTACCTTCCCAGCCCTCCAACATTGTTTCTTTCAAGACTAGAACACAGGGCTGGTTGACCAGGGAGAGTGTCAGGCCCAGCCTGCTAAGTGGAGAAGCCCAACCCGTGAGATGTGAGACCGGAAGATGAGAACCTGTCGGGGCAGACAGAACAGGTGTGTAGCTTCAGTCCATAGAACACCACCTTAAGCGGATGATACACCGGGTGCTATGCCAGCGTTGGGGTTCGATAAGGAGGCATGGGATTTTGCCCAGCTGAATTTGGTTGAGCAAGTCTGGAGGACTAAGCACACAGGGCTTTCTAGAATGGGTTGGGACAGACTAGCTCTCAGAGAGCAAAAGAGGGGGTCTTGTGGATCACCTTGTTCCTAGCATTTGAACAAATATACGTGCACACAAAAGCACATATATGCAAATATATGTGCATACACACAAGTGCACACTCATGCATACCACAAAAGCAAAGGGGGCAGAGGTCAGTTGGACCCATAGAAAATGCTGTCTTGCGGGGCTTACCCGGAACAGCGGGGTCAAATAGAGGCAATTTAAATTGCCTGAATGGGCTGCAGCCAGGATCCAGGCTGAACTAGACCTCACTAAGAGATGCAGACAGATTCCTAGGCAATAAACTAGTCCCTTCTCTCAGCATCAGACTTCATGACCCAGGCCTCAGGTAAGAGCGCGCACCCTCCCAATGGACAGGCGGCAGAAAGCAGGGAAAGATGATGAAGGGGCAACTTGGGCTCCCCTCACTTTAGAGCAACTGGTACTGGGTAGTCCCAAGGCAAGGGTCTCACTGAAAGGCAGGTATCTCCTGGAGGTCACTTTCCACCACAATCATTCCTTGAATTGGTCAGTTTCCTGCACGTGAACTATGCTTGCCCCTCCTTTTTTTGGTCGTCGTCGTCGTCTTCGTCGTCATCGTCCTCCTCCTCCTCCTCCTCCTCCTCCTCCTCTTCTTCCTCCTCCTCCTCCCCCTCCCCCCCCCCTCCTCCTCCTAGAATGCCTCTCCCTCTACCTGCCTGTGCTACACAGAACTACAGTCCTTCTCTGTGTGTGCTCTCTTGCCTGTCTGGGTTCTGCCTTGCAGCTGGGACAAGAGCCGGGCGTCCTGGAAGCCTGTTTAGGAGTCCCGCTCCTGTACACCCCCGTGCCTGGTGAAATTCCACACCAACAGGTGTCATGTGGCCCAGGCCTCACCCAGGCTTTGGATAGCTTGCCCACGCCCTCCAGGCCATCTCAGTATCTCTCTGGCCCTCCACCCTCTGGCTTGTGCCTCAGTTCAACACAGTGTCTCTGACAGTCCGCTAGTTTAAATATAGTGGCTCACGCAAGACGGGGGCTAATTTTAGCAGGAATGTGCTGGAAACTTTGAGGGCTCTGTTCTCTAGCTGTCTCCCCCTGTGCTCATCACCAGGGCAGGAAGAAAACCTGATAGTTCTGTTCTTCACCTTCCATGTCTGCCTCTTAGCCGCTTCTCCCCACAGTCTTTACAACAATCCACTTCCAGGGGCCTGAGCCCATGCAGCTGCTGCAGCTTCCAGACCCCTCAGAGTCCCTCTTCCAGGCTCTCCCCTTCCTCAGTCTGTCTAGCCATTCCAAGGCCAGTAACCGTGGGGGAGATGGTCAGCCATTTTTCCTCCATCCCACGACTACCCCAATCGCACCCCCTTGCTTCGTACGCTAGCATCAGCCACACAGATGCTGCCAGCCATCGTGTGAAGGAGCTGTGTGATGCATTACCTGCTCAGCACTGGCCTAGACCCGTGCTGAAGCATAAGCAATGTTCTGCTTTGCAAACCAGGCCCCTGAGATGGTGGGAAATCCCGGGATCTGGTCAAGGTCACTCCATTCCACATCAATGGTCACCAAGTGCGTTATCTTTCACAGGAGCTACGCCTGCCTTTCCCAGGAGAGCCAAGGCAGGGGCTGGAGGGAGTTAAACACAAAGGGATAAGTCTACAATGGTGGCTGATTCTGGAAAAGCCTAGACTATTGAGGCGAGAGGGAGGAGAGTTCTTGTTCGTTCTACATCCTTCTACATCCATCCCACCCCCAGAACGAGGGCAACAGTAAATTCTATTCATTATTAGTTCGTTTTAGCAATGCCAGGAAAACATTACTACCAGCACTATATCTAGTTTTCTTCCTGCTTTTGGGTGGTATTAATAGAGCACCCACTAAGTGTCCTTTATAAAGCACCTACTAAGTACCTCACAATGTTGCAAATGCCTGACTGCAAAGATAGAGGAGGAACAGGGCAAGGGTGGGCTCTTTGGAAGGCCTCACCCAAGAGCTGGTGGCAGGCACCAGCTACAGTAAACAATTAGCAAGAGCCTCCTCGCGGGCTTGGAAACAGGACAGAGAGGAGAGAAAGAGTTGACACCCGGCTAAGGCTGCCTACCCCACCCCCACCGAAGGCGTCAACTCGTCCCCCCCTCCCAGTGGCTGTAACCGCCCTCTCCAGCAGCTCAACATGCCCTGTCTCCCCACGGCAGGCACCGTGGAACCGCCAGCACGCTGTGTGCTTGTTGTGTTTGAGGGCGAGGACAGTTCTATAATGAGGATGAGAATAGTAACAAGGCTGACACGCTGCAGTAAGAGAGCACTGTATCCTGGGGAGGGCTGCCTGCTGGGGACCCCAACAGAGGACATGGGAGCCGCCCAGGAGCCCCCAGGCAAAGGCTGCCCCCTCAGCTGGACTGCATTTAACTCATCCCCACCCCTCTCCTTTGCCTTTCTCTTCACAGCTCTAAAGTTCTTCTCCTGAACAGTGTGATGTGTTTGGATTTCTCTGTGTCTGTCTCCATGCCTGCGGCCTTCTGGGTTCTCCAAGGACTACAGCAGTGCCCAACACCCAGTAGCTGTTCAAGGAAGCCTGCATAGAAACAAATGAATGTGTGTGTGCTGTGCTATGTAGACTTGAGTACATAGCACATCTATGTACATCTTGAGGTGTGTGTATATGAGGTATATGTAAAATATGCATGAGAAATGTCTATGAGGTGTGTGTGTGAAGAATATGTATAAGGTACATGAGATACATGTGTGCCAGGCATGTCTGTGAAGTACATGTGTGTAAGGTTTGTGTGTATGAAGTGTTTGTGTGTGTCAGGAAAATGTGGAGTGTGTCTGCGGGTTGTGTATGAGATGCAGGTGTGTCTATGAGGTATGCACGTATCTGTATCTCTGAAATGCATGTGTGTGGCTTTTCGGTCTGGCCACTGAGCCCTGTCACATTGTTCCCACTGAGACTTCTCTCAGAACACTTGGTGAGCTCAAAGATGGCGAGGCCGCCCTGCATCCAGCCTGTAGATTCCTCACTCATGCCTTCATCTTCTCCAGGTTTCTGAGACAGACTCTGCCAGAGTCATGACTACATGCCCCCATCAACCTCTGGGTCACTGAACATTGGTTACAGTCATTAAGAGGGGACACTGTCCTGCTGGGGGATTCCCAAGTGAGTTTTCATATACACCTAAGGAGAACACAAGGCTGTGGGGACACAACAAGAATGGACCCGACTTCAGAGATTGTGCCTACTGTGTCCCATTCATTATTCAGATTCCCTCCGCATCCTCACAAGACTGAGACACTCTCTGTACAGTCAAAGAAGCTGAGAGGGCCACCACAGGCAGCACACTCCCAAAGTCACCTTCTATCCCCCTCTCCTCCCAAGACCTGCTCCCGCCCCACTGCAGGAAGATGCCACCTTTGCAAAAGAAGTTGGGGGAGTGGGTGGATGAAGAAGGTATCTGCTCTCGAAAAGCCTTCCATACAGCTGTCTCTCTCCACCCGATGACACCCTAGCTGCTGTTGGGTCACCCAATAAGATATCTTCAAGTCCCATCCCTGGCACCTATTCATGTGACCTGGCTTGGAAATCAGTTCTTTACAGGTGTAATTAAGTGAAGGTGAAGTCAGACTGGGTGTGGGCTGGTGTCCTTCTGAAAGGGAAACTCTCTGGCTGTCTCTGCAGAAACACCAGGGCATGCCACCCAGCAGTGGGAAGCAGGAGAGACACACCTGCAAGCCAAGAAGTAGCGAGGATGTCAGCACCTGAAGCAGGAAGAGAGGCAGAGTCCTGGAGCTGCCCTTGACAGGACCTCAGACTTCCACTGATGGCCACCTATTTGGTGGGAGTCACTCAGACTCTCAAGCCTTGGGGTGGAGCACGAATGTAAGAAATTATTTAAGTTACTCTGTATGTGTGTATCACTCTTCCCAGGAGCTCCCAGGCCACTGTCTACCCCCTCCGCTGAGAGGATGCACTTAACATGCCCCCACCCGTGTTAAATGTGGAAGGGAGTGGTATTAATGCCTTGAGGTTTCTTTAGGGAAACACTACCACCTTAGTGTCTTTTGGCAAAAGGAATATGGCCTTCCCCAGTTGTAGTAGCTAGAGGTGGAAGCCTGAGATAAAGACACTGGCCCTGTGACCCTAGCTCCCAGAGACTAGACGTCCTTTACTAGCCTCCCTGGACACCCACATGTACATACAGACACAGGAAAATACACACATGCACATAAAGAAAAGTAAAATAAATCTTTAGAGCCTGGAAAGACGGCTCTGTGCTTAAGAGCAATGCGTTGCTCTTGCAAAGGATTTAGGTTGGGTTTCTAGCACCCACATGGTGGCTCACAGCCATCTGTAACTCCAGTTTCAGGGTGTTCAACACTGACCTCCACCCAAACCAGGCTTACCTGTGATGTACATACATACGTGTAGGCAAAATACACACATAAAACAAATGTGTCTTTATATATTTGTGTATATAGACATGTATGTCTATATATACATATATATTTATATATGATGCACATATACATTTATATATACACTATATATTTTTTTGAAAGAAGAGCTGCCATGAAGACAAAACCTGTCCAATCAATATATTTGCATATATATACATATTTACATATGCATATGTATATACATATATACATTTATATATATACATTATATATATGATATATACATGTGTATTTATATACACATATGTACACATGTACACCTATACACTTATATATACACTATATGTTTTTTTAGAAAGAAGAGCTGCCATGAAGACAGAAACTGTTCAATCAATATATATGTGTGTGTGTATATACATTTATATATAAAATATATATACATATATACTTATATATGTATATGTACACATGTACATACACACACGCGCGCATATATTCACACACACTTTTTTATCTTAAGAAAAAGAAGCTTCTGTGAAGACAAACTGTTCAATTCCTTCAGGGCTTCCTCCCTGCTCCCTCTGTTCACTTTCCTGCCTCCTCTCCCCCCCCACACACCCTCCACCAGGCATTACCATCTCCTAATGGAACTCTCTCTCTTTCTTTTCCTCTTTCCCTCCCTTTCTCAGTCCCTTCCCCTCTCTCCTTTTCTCTTCTCCTGCCTTCCATCTGGTTCTCCCTTCTCCTCCCCTCTTCCTCCCCTCTTCCTCCTGCTCCTGCTCCTGCTCCTCCTCCTCCCCCTTCCTCCTCCTCCTCCTCCTCTTCCTCCTCCTTTTCTTTCCCACTGAGTAAGCACACCCCTGCTCCCCAAGAGCTGCCCATTGCCACCTGTTGCTATGGAGAAGGCCCTTTATCACAAACACTGGGTAAACAACGGCTGCTGGGAGCCCCTTTCTGCTGGCCAGGGGTTTATTTGGAGAAAGTCAATAAGGAAAAATAAACATTCCAGGCCCTGTGTATATACAACCTTGGGACCAGTGTTCCACAGCATCTCAGGCCAGCCAGCTCCCCAGAGGGTCAGTGAGCCCCACCCCCACCTCTGCTCCCAAGATCCTCCACTGAGTGGAGGTGGGCCACCTCACCCTGGACCATTAGATCACCCTGCAGGCTCACCTACACTGCCCTGACCTGAGACAAGCTTCCGGGGTGGAGCTCAGCCCTCCACTTCTCCCTCTTAGACCAGGGTTTGCTGAGAGAATGGGCTACCCCATCCTCCCAGGCCATTCTGGCCAATTGTCTCATTCAGAAACCATTTTCTGATTTCCCTCCAAAGAAGGGGTTTGGGGGTGGGGTCCAAGGTCTATCTAGCTCCATCCAGATCCCTCTTCCTCTTCTGCCCGATCCTTTTCCTCCTCCTCCTCCTCCTCCTCCTCCTCCTCTTCCTCCTCCTCCCCTTCTCCTTCTCCTCCTCCCCTCCTCCTCCTCCTCCTCCCCTCCTCCTCCTCCTCCTCCCCTCCTCCTCCTCCTCCTCTACTTTCTTTTTAATATTTATTTTTTGGGGACCGGAAATATGGCTCACTAGGTTCACCTCCCAGCACCTACATCTGTCACTCTAGTTTTGGAGAATCCAATGCCCTCCTCGGGCTTTCCTCCAGTACTGTACCCACACATGCTGTACAGACATACATACAGGCAAGCTATCTAGATACAAAAATAAAATAAAATAATGGATGTCAAAAGGTTAGTAAAGATGTATTAAATATTATTTTATGAGTATGAGTGTTGGCCTACATGTATGTCTGTGCATCATGTGTGTGCAGTAGCCAGAAGAAGAGGGTATCAGATCCCCCAGAACTGGAGTTCCAGATGGTTGTGAACAGCCATGTGGGTGCTGGGAACAGACTGGGTCCTCTGCAAGAATAGGATGTGCTCCTAACCTCCGAGTCCTCTCTCCAACCTGAGTCCTTCCTTCTTCAGCAGCTTAGTTTCCACTAAGTTCATATGTTCAGCTTTGTTTTGTTTTGTTCTGTTCTGTTTTACTTTGTGTTTGAGACAGGATGTCTCTACGAAGCCCTGGTTGTCCTGGAACTCACCATCTAGACCAGGCTGGTCTTGAACTCGAGGATCCTCCTAGCTCTGTCTTCTGAGTGCTAGGATTAAAGGTGTGAGCCAGCATAAGCAACCTAAGATTTATTTTCTTTTTGTTTGTGTTTGTCTTCTGCTCTCTCTCTGTACTGTGAATTCCGCCATTGCCAACCGGTGCCTACTTCAAAGCAGACACTGGGTTTGGAAGGAAAATATTGTTAGGAAGGTAAGACAATGTAGGTTGCTAGGAGATGCTTTCCATGTACCCAAAGGTATGTCATCTCACTATGACCTAGAGGGAAGGACTCTGTGTCCAGGATCCATCCCCCACCTTGAGAAACATGAGGAAATGAGCTGGGAGCCGCCTTGTCCAGCCCCAGACATTCAGGAGATTCTACAAGGCTTCACCAAGTTGTCCTGTGGCCAGTGTCATTAAAGGCTTGCATCCTGCAGACTCTGGACCTGGGATGCCTCCCATCGTGGTCCCCTCCCTGTGCTCCTGCCCATCTCCTCTTCCAATGCTCTGAGGAGGACAGGAGCCCCGCAGAGCAGAGATCCAGCGTACCAGGAGTCAGGGAATTAACATTCCCAGGTTGTAATTATACCTTCCTCTGGGTGACACCTAAGAAAGCATCTTTTTATAAAAGCAGGTAAATTGAAGGCTTTTGGGGTTGTGGGGATGGCTGTATTTTTAGCAAGCTGCTCTCACCACCTCCAACTGTCAGAACCACGGTAAATGCTCTGGCGTTGGTGAGCTGAACTGAGAAGGGGTTCCCAATAGGCTTTAGGATTTGTTCAGAAGCCAATCCAAGAGGCAGTTAAGAAACTTGTCCAAGGCTGGAGAGGTGGCTCAGCAGGTAGAGATGCTTGCCACCAAGTCACCTAAGGTGAGTTCAATGCCCAGGACCTATATGTTAGAAGAGACTCCGGAAGCCTGACTTATGACATCCTCAAGCGCACTGTGGCACACGCACACACACACACACACACACACGCTGAAGGCACGTACACACAACACACACATGCACTGAATGAATGAATGAATGAATGAATGAATGAATGAATGAATGAATGAGTGAATGAAAAAACCTAAAAAGAACATAGTCAAATCAGGACCCAGCGATACACATCTATAATCCCAGCCCTCAGGCTGAAAGCTTATGACAGAAAGATGAGCTCAGGGCTACATAGCAAGACTACAGGAACAAAGAAGAAAGAAAGAAAGAAAGAAAGAAAGAAAGAAAGAAAGAAAGAAAGAAAGAAAGAAAGAAAGGAAGGAAGGAAGGAAGGAAGGAAGGAAGGAAGGAAGGAAGGAAGGAAGGAAGGAAGGAAGGAAAGTCTCAGCACTTGAGAGACAAAGGCAAGCTAATCTCTGTAAAAATGAAATCAGCCTGGTCTACATGATGAGTTCCTGACCAGCCAAGGAGAAAAAACAGAACAAAAAAACAACAAACAACAACAACTTTTGGTGTAAATGATGTAGAGAAGGCAGCTGGAGGAATCTCCTTGTGACAGGGTTACATCACTCACAAATAGGCAGAAGATGCATTTAAAAATTACACATAGCCACAAGTAATATTAGTAATAGCACTAGTCACAATAACAAGTCCTCACGTAGTATTTGTCCGGTGCCAGGCAGTGCTCTGGGACCCACATTTTAACTCATGAATCCCTATGCCAATATCATGAGGTACACACCATGGGGGGAGGGGGTCCATTTTGCAGATGAAAACAAAGAAACAAACAAAAACAAAAAAACAAGGCATAGACACAAACTAATTCTGAGGTAGATGCTGGATATACAATTATATCACCTATTCACACATGAAAGCTTGGGGACTTAATGAGTGAATACATTTAGAAAGGCTTTCCCTAGATGTTCACACAGGAACCTAAAACTTCTCCAATCAGAAAGCTCTGAACAGTAAGGAAGCCCCTCCCCTCGGGGCAGAGCCTCCATGTAACTTCCGGCTCCTTTCTTTTAAGCCCCACCCCCCGACATCCCACTCTGTGCTCCATCAGCCATCTTGGTTGCTGGACAGCCCTACCGTGTACTTAAGCACAAACTTCCTGATGCAAAAGGCTGTGAATAGACACCCGAGAGCAATCTCTTGAGCTGATGTGCCCCTCTAGGGAACTAGTTGGAATGGTAGATATGGAGCTAGAAAGAAAAGATTAGGGTTTCCCTAATGGCCACCCCGTAGCACTATCTAGGGTTTAGCCCTTCTCAAAGCAAGGACATAGGCATAAAGAAGATACCAGAGAAAGAGGGAGGGGAAGGAAACGTGATTTTTTTTTTCATGCAAACCTTGGTAATCAGCTATTTGTGATGGAATTTTATCTGTCCTGGTCTCTAAGGGACAAGAAACGAGAGTGAGGGAAAAGGGGTCAGAAATTAGCATGCAGAAATATCTGATCAGCCAAAGTAATTTTCTTTAATAATCGTATTCATACTGTCGGCTCTCTGCTCACTAGAAGAATTAAGTATTTAATAGTAATATATTTCGTCTGCCTGTGGTTCCATTTCGTTAGGAATCGTGATGTGTCGTTGGGGTGTGTGGGTAGGTAGGTGGACCTGGGGACTGGGGACAGGTAAAAGGGTGAAAAATAAAGAAATATATAAATGAGAGGGGGGAGGAGTGGACGTGGGTGGGTGGGAAAATAACCAGAAGGGAGCTGCGGTGTTATAAACTCCCCGTTGCCCATAGTTCCTCGGAGATGTCACTCAGGGGCTTCCCCTGAGCTGGGCTGTCCAGTCCTTTCATCCACTGTAGCTGCTGTGCTCTAGTGTCTCCACGTGGTATGTGGGAGGGGGCACGTGACCCCACATGGGGTTAGAGGGCTTCTGTGAGTCCTGGCTTCCCTCACCATGAGTCCTGGGGATCAAACTCCGGTCATCAGGCTTGATGGTCCTTATCAGGTGAGCCATTTCACTAACTTGGGAGTCTCTTCCATTTGACCCAGTTTCTCAAGCTTTACCCCTACACCCACAAAGATCAGCTCCTCCCCCGTTTTTTGTTTTATTTGGGGTTTGGGTTTTTGATTTGGTTTGGTTTGTTTGAGAGAAGGTGTTTCTGTGTAGTCCTGGCTGTCCTGGAACTCACTCTGTAGACCAGGCTGGCCTCAGACTCAAAGAGATCCCCCTGCCTCTGCCTCCCAAGGGCTGAGGCTGAAGGTATGTGTCACTGTTATACTTGGCTAAGACTATCCTTTCCAACTGTAGGCCTATACCGAACTCAAGTCCCAGGTCCTTCTCCCTAAGATTCACTGCTGGGAATGCAGTCCTTCTGGGAATGACATTAACACAGGGAGCTGTACCCATGATGCAGCCCCAGTATCCATGATTCTAGAGGCTTCCTCCACTTTTTCTCCAGGCTGAGAGTGAGGAGACAACTCCTGGCTACATCCTGCAAGAGGCTGATAGCGAGAACAGTGCTGTACAGGCTGGGGAAGCCAAGAGCTGCCTCTCAGCCCCGGGCTGCAGGAGAGGTATGCCTTAGCTATTACATGCTTTTAATAGTTAAAAAGCAGTCCCATCACATGCCGGGGACATAATTATAATTGATGGCACCATCAGTCGGGAAGCCAACCACCACGGGCAGCACTTGGGGAGGCTCTCTGTCCCTCCGCGAGCTCCCCAAGCTCTGCCTTGCCACACAGTGAAAAAAAACATCAGACACAGAAAGAGAGACGCGCTGATCTGCAGACTGCAGGGTTCATCTGCTGCTCTCCTAAGAGTGAACTTCACCCGCTGATGTGCCGCCGCGCTGGCATTTCCAGACACCTGCCAGGCTGGAATTAAATACCTGTCCATTAAACTGACAGCCCCAGGAAGGAAGGAAAATGGGTGAGAAGGGAGCATGGAAGAGCTGGGAATCCAGCCACTCCTTCTCTGCAGGAGGTGAGGCTCCTGCCTGCCAGGGGAAGAGAGAGAGAGAGAGAGAGAGAGAGAGAGAGAGAGAGAGAGAGAAGCAGCGTGTGTCTAAGTCCGCACACAGTCTCTGGCTTCTGAGACAGTGTATAGACATGTGACAACGAACTGAGATTCATCAGGACTTTAGAGATGGAGATGGAGCATGTGACAGTTTCAGGGGAAGCTGGAAGATCGATCTTCATTTGCTCAAAGCTCAGTCTTTCGCTACCAATGTGGTGGTGTTTGTTGGTTTTGAAACAGGATTTCACTATTCTTCCCTGGCTGGCTTGGAACTGGATCTATAATACCAAGCTGGCCTTGAGCTCATGGAGATTCGACTACCTCCGCCTCCCGGGTGCTGAG